>NW_025764891.1:11150078-11186736 GCF_003918875.1 Haliotis rubra
TTCATGACAGTTCATATATTTGGAAGGATGTGTGTGGTATTAAACAACAGTCAGCCTAAATAAACAAAAAATGAACCCATTCTGAGTGGGTCACCTCTTATGTCCTTAATATGGATTGATGAATTTTTCAGACATCTTGAAAATTAAAGGACTCCACCTGGTTTAGCAATGGCTATCATCTACGTGGAAGGTTATCCTTAGGTGCCAGGATTCATTGACGAGCCCTGAACCCTAGGATGTTCCTGATTTGCGGGATCTTTGGATTGAAGTATTCACACACAGATTCCACACTGTAACTCCTGATATAGCTGTGTCAGGAGCAACAATGTACCTTGCCTTTGAACACTTTGTGTGCTTATGGAAAAGCTGAACCTAACCCCATTTTCTATTACCTTGAACTCATGTATGAATAGCCATGGAAAATGATAAAATCGATTTGAATCAGACACTGAGGCACAAATTATCTGTTTCCTTGAGCTATTACATTGAGCCATATAGGGCTTCATCTGTATCATTTCTAATTCTACCTAGCCAAAAATCCTAGCCCCCAGCTGATGGTTTCTTATCTTTCCAAGATCTTTGTTGGCCCCTAGAATACTGCTTGAAGCAAGTTTTCTAGAGACTTGAGCTCACCATTCCTTTTGGGCTTTGGTAAGGACGATATCATTTTGAGACAATACTAGCAAAGCTGATACCCCATTTCTTGTCTTGACTTGGTTCTTTCACTGCCTGTACCGGGATAGACAGGCATTTGAGTCTGCCATAGTGGCAGTAGGGTACCTGCAGACCCATCCCAAAATAAATAGGAATTTATCTATCCCACCCTCCCTAGCAAACTGCCTCTGTGGAACCTAACTTGAACCTATATGGGTTTCTTGGGACTCCCAATGGTGTATCTCCCTCTATTTTGTGCTTTTTACAATTGAAAGTTTTTTGGTAAGTTTAGAGACATTTGACCCTAGTATATTTTGCTTGAATGGTCTCTATGATATGTATAGGGGACAGTTTTCCTGTTCTAATTTCTCCTACAAAAACCAGCTCTAACAGAATTTGGTTTTAACTCCTAAGGCCCAGCTGCATCTGCCTGAGCCAATTTCTTTAATTTTGTCACTTTTACAGATGTTTGAATCCAGTTGAATCTCTTTCAGCCTCCAGCCAGCAATGTTCCATCCTTTAACAGGTGTACGTTATCCACCTCCTCCTAAAACTACTTTATGGAATTCATTTGATTACACACACGTGCTTTATAGGGAGTCTAAAGGCGTGCATCTCATATTTGATTCTTGCATTTTGATCTATTTTTCCAATTTAATGCTCAGTTTGAATTTAGATAAATTTTGTTGAATTTCTCTCTCGAATATAGTAAGCTAAAGTATTCCATCCACTTTCCACAAAAAAGCTGCTACAGAATTGATTGAGCTTCTACGTGTGCTCTCATTTGGAACTCAAAGCGTGCATCCTCACCTTGTTCATCCAATTTCCTAAATTCTTCTGTCACTTTTGGTTGTTTGAACTTAGTTGAATTTGGTTCGGCCTCATCCAGTTCGGGTCCCATACAACAGGGGGTGTACTTTATCCACTTCCTCCCTAAAACCACTGCACAAAACTCATTTAGTTTACATATGTCCTTATAGAGACTCCTAAAGGTGTGCATCCCTACATTTTAGTTTCTTGTATTTCGCGGCCCAGATACTTCCCAACACTCTCATTATAGCGGGATGGAAGCCTCATCCGCCTCCGCCCAAAGTCCATTGTAACTCCAGGAACAACTTTTCCCTCTCAGTATCTCAAAAGTATTCTGCAATTTTTAGTGTCTCGGCTCAATGCCTCTCACAGAGCTCGAACCAATGGACTGCCCATCTCCAGTGCCCGTCCGTCCCAACGTGTTCCTAGTCTCAAAGTTTCTCGATACTCCTTCCCTATACCAGCATGATCAACCATGCCTTGATAATGAAATGAACACCTGCAGTGGCACTCCTGGCAGCCAACTCATAGTGAGTGCCGGTAACATGAACAGCAAGACCAAGCATTACAGTAATCATTTTCTCTGTGTTTGTGTGTAGAACTTGCACCTCGACTTTGTGGCTTTGTGTAGCCGTGGCCCGTAGCTCATTCATTCTCCCATACTCTTTGCACCATTCACTCTGTGGTAAACCCTTCACCCAATCCTGTGTCTCTCTTGAACACCCTGTTGTGCTTTTGGTTTGCTCAGGCCCCTTCAAACTACTATTGTCCACTCAATCCCTTTAAGTATTCCATATAGCATCACCTGAGTAAAACAGCTAGCTTCATGTCTTGCTTTTCATGCATATTAAAGGGCTATCCATTAATCATATGCATGTTTCTCCTAACTCTAGATAAGATCAGCATGTTGCTTCCAGTAGCCGTCACATTTTCAGCGATGCCCGTTGCACTAACTATCTTCACTTGCAGATGTACCCTCTCATAGTCATAGTGCTGAAGCTACTACTTTACACTCCGTAGATTAGAATCTATAGTATTTTTACCCTTCAGGGAATTATTGATTCAATATGGATGAAAAAGTTATAACTCACTGTTTAGTATTCAGTGGAAGGCTCTGTTAGTGGGCCATGCACTGGTGGTAAAACAATCCAGCTATAGTTATTATGTAGTAGGATGACATACAGTTTTGCTTCTACCCAGGAGAGACAAAAGTTTACAATTTGATGTCAAGTGAGTTCCACACCAACAAAGAGGTCTGGTACAGACCAGATTGCACACCCGAGGAACTGCCCAGGTAATAATAAGTCCGATCAGTACACCCAAGAAGCTGCCCAGGCCACAAGTCCAATCAGTACACCTGAGAAGCATGCTGCTGGGAGAGACGGAAGACAAGCCTTTACTACCACTGGCTGTGGGTTTAGTTTCTCTCACTGGATGGCATTGACACTCAAATATCTGCATCACTCTCCCATAAATTTGGTCCGGAGCCAGGTCTAATTCATATGATGATGGAATTCAGTGGTTATCTCAGAAGCCTTGGAGGAAAACTGGTCAACCCTCAGAAGCATTATTAGCAAGAAACATCTCCCAAGTTGATAAGGAGTTTGCAATGTCTATTGAAAGGATATCTATCCTTGAAGACGGATCGTTAACATGGAGAGGACTTTGGCAGCACCTCCGTAATGAAATGAGTAAAGAGACCTGCTGCTACTATATCCAATGATCCAACACAACAACTAGCTGAACGACGACATTATTATTGATGCATGATGATGTCTTGTTGTCAGCTCCAGAGTCCCTTCTGCTGGTGACTCATTCTTATCTCAAACAGGACCTGCCACATATGCTAACCAGACAGATACAAAATGATAATTAGGAACAATCCAAAGACACAAAATACATGGATCTTGAATAATCTACTGTTAATCCATTATCTTATGTTAATGTTCATTACAAACTTTTAGTTGTGTTCAGTAAAGATTTGTTAATGTGTTTACCCATCGATCAAGTGTAAGATGACACGTAAAAGATATACTTTTCAAACTTAGTAGTCTAAACTCCTTAAGATCTTATCATATATATAAGTTTAAATTCACAGTGAACTGTGGTTTTGTTGGCACTAAAGTAGTATGTTTATTTCATTTATATTCTACAGTAAGACTGATGCTTACTTCCCAAGAAGATAATTAGACTTCAATGTATCCAGTTTCAAAACATAATAAAGGATTTGTTTAAGATTGCCGACTTGTGTGGACGATTGCTGTTTTGACTATCTGCTGTGTCTGATCCTGAGGTTGGCCAATTGCCTCCATCACAGTGTTTGCAAGACGATTATTGTTAGTCACAAATTTATCTCATAAAGAAGTACTCAAATTTTCTTTCAACATTAAAATATTCTTTCACTATGTCGTATCTAAAACCTAAACCCCAAATTATTTAGTTCTCCCTCGGATACCTTTTAGAGTTACACATGGATAAATTGTACAATTACTGCTTATGGTCTCTACTAAGTGTCTTTGATATAACTACCACAGTTTGCAAGAACTCTAATGTGTCTGCAGGTTATTGATCATGCCGAAGATCAGACGGAAGGGTCGATCTAGGCAGACTGGCCTCAAATGAAGGAGTACCATTAAGAGAAACTGCAGCTGGAGTGGTATAGGCATTGTGGCATTTTACTCATATCAATTATATATCTTGCCAACTGGTTTCCTTGCATTTGTTTATCATTGTCATCTAAATTTCTTTTTGCGCATCTGATGTACCTTCATAGTTTACGTGAAACGTAGAAATTATGCCAGGGATCTACCGGTTCATTTAGCTGCCATGTTCACGTAATAAAATGACTAAGCAGTTGATACAGATTCTTTCAAATTGTGATAAATTCCTCTGATTGCTCAGAGTGAACGGTATTTCTTACTGAGTGCAAAGTATATATTCAGTGATAATTTCAGAAATATCCTGCATTCTAACAACGAAGATCCGGAGGTACCTGTCCAAACTAGCTGTTGTACTCTGACATCCAGTCGTAGCCATGTATACTACTGGCATGTACTCTTACTCCAGCATTCATACTCTGTTAATAGTGCTATTGCTCATGGTAACTTGAACTCTTGAATCAGTGTCAAGTTGTCTTTTAAGAATATAGTTTGAAAAACACAAACTGGTAAACTGTATAATACATGTTTCTTTCTTTCCTTAATTTTCTACTGATTTCATTGGAGATCAATTAATAAATGAAAACAAGTATATACATTTATATCGCAAAGGAAAATAAGCATTATATGTTTTTCCTTTTGTTTTACAGAATGATGATTTGCAGTTAGCAATCTCTTCAGTGGACTAAATCCACAGAGTGTTCTGGATGGTGAACTGGACATACAATTATTGGATTATGCAGACTACCCACTGGCAGCTCAGTTCCAACCTAGACGCGGGATTGGTATTACCATCTCGGACTCTGCGTTTAGATAGCGAATGCATGCTCACCAAATGGACCTATCCCGGTTGGATACATGATGTTCAAATTCATTATAAGGAAATGGTCATTATTCAGTGTCTGCACAAGTCGTACGCCCTCTATGTCTATAGACAGTCTGTCATCATATTTCATTTAAAAGCCATCGAGGGACAAATGAAACTATGTAACTGCAATGTATGTATCCCACGCATAAAGTATACCATGGTCAACCCCTCATATTGTAGTGTTCTCTGTGGGTTTTGCTATCGCCAATGCTTTCAACCCTCCCTCAGCGGAGTCCACCCAATACTCTATGGTTCTTTGGATGTCACAAGAATGAGACAACATCTACATGACTGTCTGATTGAAGGCATTTACTGTGAGGATTTCGGTTGCCAAAGACGTTTTAAAGAGAAGAATTGATGCGTTGTGTGTGAAAGTGGAAACCAGGAAGTCGCGTTGACTTGATGCAAAGAAAACCATCTGGAGAAAAGAACGGGAGATGAACAAAGGTTTCCAAAGTATCCAAAAAGGACTTCATTAACTAGCAATAAGCTGTCAACAAATTTAGAGAAACAGCAGCGAATAAAACTTTACAGACCTGAAAATGAAAGCATCACTGGAATACAGGATGCAAAGCGGATAGAAATGTTGGAGGAAGAAGAAGAGAAAGGCTATTGCAGAGCCACAGCAAAGCATCAATGACAGAGGAGCATGTCGTTGGAGAAAGAAAGTAAGAGAAAAGCTTAGCCAGAAATGACAAAGAAAGCATCAATGACAGATATGCAAGGATAGAAATGTTGGAGAAAGAAAGAAGAAAGTCTTCTAATACAGATTTCAAAGAAAGCATCACTGACACAGATGCAAGGATAGAAATGTTGGCAAGCAAAGAGGGAAAGCGCTGAAGCTTTGAGCCACGTTGCTATCTACCATAGTGGATGCAAGGGATAGAAATGTTGGAGAAAGAAAAGAAGAGAAAGCTAGTTGCAGAGCTTTCACAAAGAAGCATCAATGGACAGAGGATGCAAGGATAGAAATGTTGGCAGCAAAAAAGAAAAGCTATTGCAGAGCCTCAAAGAAAGCATCACTGACAGAGGATGCAAGGGATAGAAATGCTTGGAGAAAAAAAAGAAGAGAAAAGCTAGTTGCAGAGCCAAAGAAATCATCATCACCGCCAGAGGATGCAAGGATAGAAATGTTGGGAGAAAGGAAAGAAGAGAAAAGCTAGATGCAGAGCCATGTCGTGCTTCACTGATAGAGGATGTATGATAGAATGTTGGTGTTAAAAAGAAGAGAAAAGCTAGTTGGTAGAGCCACAACAGTTTCCACTGCCAGAGGATGCAAGGATAGGAAATGTTGGAGAAAGAAAAGAAGAGAAAGCTAGTTGTGAGCTTCACAAAGAAAGCATCAATGACAGAGGATGCAAGGATAGAAATGTTGGAGAAAGGAAAGAAGAGAGGCTATTTGTAGAGTACCAGCATCACTGGATGTGATGCAAAGATAAAAAAATGTTGGAGAAAGAAAGAAGAGAGAAAAGCTTAGTTGCAGAAAGCCACAAAGAAAGCTTCACCATTGGTAAAGACACAAAACAAACAAATGAGTGAAAAGGAAAGGAACAAAAGAAAGAGTCGAAAACAAACAGAAGAAACAACCTGCCAATCAATCAGACAAGGAAAGCAAACCCTAAAATGACTTTGAGGAAGATTGTTTGAAGGGCTTAAAGATATCTCCTCAATCCTCTGAACTACATATGCAATTTGTTGCAGGAGAGTTCTATATAGAAGGCGCGCAGAGAGTCACCTCAGCAACGGAGCTCTTCAAAGAGGATATTATCAATAAAAATGTCTGACCAAAGATCTTCTGGCGGAGGATTCGGAAAATGGATCTGTCTAACTTGCATTTCATATTCAGAAAGTTTCAAACCACTTCCTAGGCTCTTTTTGTAATGATCTTCAAGCTCCAGAACAAACTAATCTGAATTGAAAGATCTTTGTACCTTTCGAAAGATGCCTTCTTCTCGGAAGATACTCCATTCGAAGTTAGCACTCCTATGGGCAAAACAAAGGCAACAACGCGATCTGTTGTCAACATACCTGTTAATGAATGTCCGTTTCGTCTGAGCTTACCCCAAAACACTGAACACCATGCGGCTTTATTGCATTAAAGTTTAGAAACGGTGCCAAAAGTATAAAAAGTCACCATAATTTTGAGTATATATCAGACCTCCTTCAGCGCTCTCGGATTGAAACGGTTGAAGAACAACAATTGTCTTCATAGAGACGTAAAGGAGCAGGAAAACTGGGAGTGTGGCATAACAGAGGATCCTGGGGTATGGAACGGTTAACAAACAGAAGATAAGTCAGATAATCTCCTTCCACAAAACACAAGTTTGCAGGAAGACAGTTTAGGTGTGTCACATGATAGCCAAATCTTCCAGGCGCTACAGGTGATAAGCTATTAGTCTCCCCTTCATCAAGACATCCAAAACTACAATACCTGTGCCCTTTGACCAACCATATTTCAGGTATCTTCTGGTCTCGCAAATGTAAATGCCAAATGTTGCAGATGCCACCGGGTATAAAGCCGAGAAATTATATTTATCAGCACCAGCGACCCGGTGTCCAAGACTGGTGAATTCAATTTGAAGCCGCGTCCAGAATGCTGATCCAACACCGGATATAGAGTTCTGAACATTGCAATCAGGGGAAGGGAAAGTGCCAATTAAAATATGTTCTTTTAATGTTACTTTGAAGAAACGTACTTCCCTTCGACTCATTAAAATTGATGCAAGTCACAGCATTTCATAAAATCCCACTCCAAGAAAGTATTTCAGAACAATTGTTGGATGAAAATCCTGCTGCATCTCCCATCATATCACGTTTCAGGGGCATTAGTGGAGCCACATATTAAGCCTGAATGAGTATTACCTATAAACCATTCCGAGGTTCTTCTTCTGGAGGTCCACTGACAGCGTCAATCTGCGGCAACTCTGATACTTCGGCAAACGTTTCTGTTGAAAGATCTCGCTATGCTGTGATTTCAAAACAGTCAAAAGGTTCACTACCCATACTGGCAGAGTACAGTACAAGCTGCTGGCAGCCATCAAACAAATTCATTTACTCTGTTCTTAACCCTATCCGCAGCAGATCTTACGTTGGAATGATACAATTCAGGGCCGCAGTAAGTCAACAGAGTTAACATAATAAGGATGTGCCAAGTTTGTCTGTAGCAAAATGTACATGGCTTGCCAGTTCCTGCAAAATACATGCAACAGTAGCATCGTCACTCTAAATACAGACTCAATTGCCTGATGAAACACAACATCATCCTGTCCATCCTTTGGAGAAAGTGAAGCATTTCATGTGATAGAATTCCAGCACAGGGTCACCACATGCTCTGGCGGCCAGATAAAGATGCTCCCATCCAGAGAAAAGGATCCACAAGAGATAGCATCGTTTGTTGACAAGTATGTGGAAATGCTACACAAACACGGTGATGATGCACCTTTACTGCATGAACTTCCGTTCTCACTTACAAAGGCATGCATACACATTCTGCAATGCGTCAGAAAGGACTAAGAACTGTGGTGGTTCAATTATCCAAGGCCACTTTGAAGCATCAACATTTCTGGCAACACCACCTGAGGGCTTTCAGAAAGCATCGCCAGAAAAGCCGTTCTCTGGCAAAGTCATCCTCTAAAGCGTATTTGGTCAAGAGTAAAGCGTGCTGACATTGACAGAAGAACCAGACAGCGGTATGTCCCAGCCTAGAAGAGGCCACAAAGTCATCTACTACCGCCAGACAACATCATGCATCAACAAATTGAAAACCCAGACATTCTAAAGCATTGGCAGCGTAATAAGTGGATTATTAGAGCTCGTGGCCAATCCATGCACGTGGCGCATGCCAGTATGGTTCCTATATGCAACCAGCATAACGTGAAATGGAACTCCTTCTTCAGGCAGCCGCAAGCACCGTCAAGGCATGTTAAAATGATTTGTTGTAAAATGCGCCGTTTTCTCCTTTAATGCACGTCAAGGCGCTCAAGAAGCAAACATACAGAGTCCTAGGTATCGCCTCGGTATAAGTCACTTTCAGACAGTCTGATAATACCGTCGCTATGAAAGGGTTGTCCACGAAGCCCAATCATGTTCTGACCCAAATGGAAGAAGAACGAAGATATATTCACCAGTTCTCACTCGATGCAAGTAATTCCTCAGAGACCCGCTGTATTTAGATCTTCATGGCAAGCGGCACTGTTTGCTTCCTGGCATGTCAGTTTCAAAGACTTTAATGACAAACCAGACATCGCAACCTGATATCCTGTAAAGATGGTACAAACATGGACACAGCTGCATCAATAGAGCGGACGCCGCCAACCTTGGACTTTACTTTGTCAAAATGTGCTCCTGAACCTTTCACAGTTCAGCTGATTCTTCTACCCACAACATGAAGAAAAGATAAAGAAAGCCATGGTCAGGTTCCACAAGCTGGAGTGTCACGTCAACCCTGAATCTTTACTAATATTCAGAACTCTTCTTTGTTCAAACCATGGAGAAAGGGAAGAAAGTCTTCTAGCCAACATTCCCATGCTGACAGTTACTCACATATCTCTGAGGAACTGGAAGCAAACAAGACCCAATACAAGAATACTTTGAACTCTATTGATGCGTCAGTAGAAGACTTCCTTGAAAATAGTATACCTACAAACTCTTGGGATCTGCTTTTCGAACCTGAATTCGTAAATGGGGCAAATGATGATATGATTAAGTTTAGGCACTGAACCAGACTCCAGACCATGCTCTATTAGATCCAGACTCACTGTCTTTAAACAGGAACATGTAAACTCCCACCGGCCAGTAGGGCAATACACCCCTACTCCTGTGTGTCTTATGAATCCCCTTCCAACAATGTAGCGAGGTCTGATGACTATCGCCAACGTATTGCAGTCACCTAGGAATGTAGTAGAACAATAGAGAGGTGTGACGGGTTGTTCTCAATTGGTGTACATCTGTCAGTGTACTTCGGTACATAGAGAATGTCAGGGAACTTTACCAGAGCCCATATACACTTCTGTTTGTGGTAATGAAGGAGCAGGACTGGAAATTCGCATCTGAGTAGAGGCAATCTATTAAATGAGCTTTGGTCACACCATACGGAGGGAAGGTGGATGATGATCAATCAGCTAATGAGAACACTTCTCAGCTTGCACCACAGGGACAGCAGCTAACAGCATTTGAAGAGGACCCAGCATTACAGCCAAAACTTTGATCTTCCACCATTTGGCCAAAGGAAGAGCAATTCTTCATTTTAATAGACTTTCAGATGAAAAGAAAGTAAACACTCTAAGATTAATAAATTAAGCTCATCTAAAGATTATCCATCATTGATGAGAAATTTCTGCTGGTTGTGAGTGACAGGACGACTGGAGTAGACTATTTCTGCAGTCCACGGCGGCTTTGGAGGGGTTGACAGTGATTATGTTTGTTGACCTGTACCAAGGTACCCCCTGTTGCAATGTAAAGTTGGGATGATGTACCAACCACCATCTGTTGGATTGTACACGTGACTTTCTGGAAATTGGTGGATCTAGTTTCTTTTTGTATCCTTGGCAGATTAGCAAGGACAAAAGGAGATCTCGCCGTTTACCCAGGAGCTGTTGAACCAGAATAAGAAATGGTACCTTTACTGGAGCAAGACCGTTGATATTACAAAGACCAAATGTGTTCCTCCATCTTTACAGGTAATCATTTGAAGGAGATCCACTACACATTTTTTAAACAAATTATGAAGTTGATATACATAATGAGCTAATGCTAATCCAGGACTTGGTGCAAATATTGTAGACATAATACTTACCAAGGACAGTGCAACACCAGAAGCACTTCGGAAGTTTCCTATTCTCCCATAATGCAGTTCACTGGAGGTTTGCCCAAGATTATTAGATTGGCAGTTGAGCCAGGATCATGCTGACAAGAAATTTGATGTATCTGATGATGGCTTATGACAACAGTTTCCACTACATTTGTGTTGGGCTTGTACAGTGCACAAGATTCAGGGACAAACTTTGGAGGAAGTTGTTGTTTCATTTGGAAAGAAATATGGATATGGTCGCCTATGTAGCTCTCAGTCGGGCAAAGACTTTGTCTGGAATGAAACTTCTTCCTTCAGCAACGATAAAAGATTAAAGACCTCCTCTGTTGTCACAAAGGAAATGATGAGACTGGAAGCAAATGCCCTTTGTACAGAACCCGCTTTCCAACAATTGGAGTCTGGTACATCCAACACTCTCCAAGTGACCATGCTAAAGGCTAAGATCTGCCAAACTACACCCTTTTGGACATACAGAATGATCCAGTGATTTCAGCTGGAGATATCATTTGCCTTCTCTGAGACCCATTTCTATGCAAATCAGCTGCAGAATTATCATCGTTCTGCATACCAAACATATCATGCACCAGCAAGACATTCCACAAACATACATGGATTGTCTCTCTATTACAAATCATCACTTGGCGCTTCACTCCATAATAGATCAGAAACACGTCTCTGTGAAGCTCTTTGTTGTATCTGTCCACAACAATCCAAAGTTGAAAAACATTCTCTTCCTCTACAGATCTCCATCTTCAAATGTCAGTGACTTTCTGAATAATGTTGAGAAAATACTGCCAAGAAAGCAGCTTGAATCAATGTCTAGTGCTTGGTGACTTCAATACTGACAGAGGGACACCTAGGGAAAACAACTGGAGGATGTTATGACAACTCTTGATTTGTACATTGCGTAACCAAGGCCACAACCATATATTGATCTTGTTTGGACCATGTCTACAAATCTTCACACAAATGAACAGCTCACTGTTGACATACTTCCTAACTACTTCTCCGATCATTTCACCATATGTCTGCATTTGTAGAAGTAGCTGAAGAGATGGAACATTTTACACCTGGTAAGAGTCATTGGATGCAAGCCCCAGGAGTTACATCATCTCAACTCTGAGGAAAGCGAACATTATATGGAATCACTTGTCAAGAATTTTGAAGATATGTTGATCAATCTTTGTTTTATGACTAAAAATCTCTCAGTTGCTCAGTTTTTAACAAAACAAGCCCATCTCAACCCCATGGAAATAATTATGGACTTAAACAGATAAACAGTGCGAGGTGTGCAATAATATCATGTCATGGAACAGTTAACTTTTAACCCGCCATATTGAATATGTTCCAGAATATGCCAAAACGTACCACTTTTTCTTTCTACAGCAATCTATTGCTTTCTCTTGCCTCCACAGTGATATTGCTATTGCTAGTTTATTTACCCTTGTACCATGAACCTTCATGATATAGGTTTAATTGTACTGTGGTAAAGTTCATTGTGACATACATTTACAAATAAGTATTTACCTTGGACAATTTGGATATATTTATGTTATGATCAACCATGACATTTATTAAGTAGAAATTAATCACCAGAGCACACTCAGTGTAGGGAACTCTTCCTACACCACGGGGGCATCCGTGTCCCTGGACACAATTTTTTCTTGTTGAGATAGAAATTTTTATATAATCATATCTAAAAATGTTATGTTCTGTTGTTGTTTCTACTGAAAGTGGTGTTGCTTCCCATAATACCAGAATGTCTTTATATTTCAGCCCTTGTTATGACATATCTGATCTATGACTGGGGAAAAGCAGAACACATGCGGCTCACAAGGAAGGACCCAACAGAATTTGTCAATGACAAATATGTGTGCATATTGTGGAAACATGGAACATCTTGCTGGCCATTTGAAGAGGTATGTTGTATTTGTATTACATCACTGAAATATGTCACAGAACTCTAAAATCTTGTATGGAAGTAGAATGGGCGAAGAGAAACTGAAACCTGAAGATGTGGATTTTGTTTTTCAGTTAATTGAAACCTGTTCTTAATAGAATTACTCTTAGTGTTTGTTCATTATTTGTGTTTTGGTGACATTGTTGATATATGAAACTATTCAGTTGAGCCTCATTGTGTCAAACTTGTGGGTACCTGGGTAAAAATTCAAGTTATCTAGGGTTTGATACAACCACCAATAATTTAAAAACAACCCTGAACATCGTGTAATGAGAAATTGTTCCCCAGTCTTCATACAACACAAGATTTCAAGGCTTACCGGTACATAAACATCAGTGACCAGGCTACTGGTTGTGAAGGGGCAGCAACTCTGGTGCATCATTGACCTTACTGTCACTGTCTTGATCTGCTTCATGGTACAGCTCCAATTCATGATAGATTCACTAACAATCTTAATGTATTACACATTTGTCATTTTTAATTCGCTCATTTTCACATGACATGAGAACACATCAGTGACTTGTTGACAATGCGTATACAGTAATCAGCTTGCACCTTCAATGTTAAGGACCACCTCCGTGGTGTAGTGGTTAGAGCGTCCGCCCAGAGAGCGGAAGGTCGCGGGTTCGATTCCCGACCGCGTCATACCAAAAGACCTTACAATATGGTACTTGTTGGTCCCTGCCTGGCACTCGGCATTAATGGGTACAACAAGGACTGGTCGGCTTGGAGTCAGTATAATGTGTCTGAGTGGGGTATTCATGCTTCACTGCGGCGTGGTATCTCAGTGGGCTAGCACTATAATATCAGCTTAAGTCTGGGCTAGTACAAGCAGCCGCACATACACATACACGCATGCACGTCGTCATATGAGCGAAATATTCTCAAGCACGACGTTAAACCCAATTTCACCTCACCTTCAATGTTAGGTGGGCTTGTTATTAGGCTCTTTTGGATATTGGCATTATGTTAGTAACAGAAATGAGTGAGTTTTGTTTTACGCCACACTCAGGAATATTCCAGCTATATGGCGGGGGTCTGTAAATAATCAAGTCTGGACAGACAATCCAGTGATCAACAACATGCGCATCGATCTACGCAATTGGGATACGATGACATGTGCCAACGAGCCTGACCACCTGATCCCGTTAGTCGCCTCTTACGACAACCATGGGTTACTGAAGATCAATTCTAACCCGGATCTTCATGGGTAGCAGTCCTTGTAATATGTGTATAAAAGTACATAATCCATGGATAGCACATTCACTCTACACTTGTACATCAACTTTAGAAAACAAAAAAAGGCAGTGGGGTAGCCTAGAGGTTAAACGTTTGCTCGTCACACCGAATACCCGGATTTGATTCCCCCACATGGGTACAATATGTGAAGCCCATTTCTGGGTGTCCCTACTGTGATATTGCTGGAATATTGCTAAGAGCGGCGTAAAACCCAACTCACTCACTAGAGAAAAAGAGTCCCACATGGAATTCAACAAATTCACAGGGACAAAATCACAGCTCTGGACTTGGTGAGTGATAGCAACAGTGCAAAAACTGAACAGTAAAAGTTATGACAGTGCAGCTTCTCAATGTAGGGAGAAACCAAATGGAATGCTCGTTACAGTTTTGACCAAAAGCTCTCCTATGTTCCCAAATGTGGAAAGGACAGGACACACCAGTGATCACCTTATTTCAAGATTCAAGTCTCTTCATGAGATTAAAATTGTTAGTAGGTAAACTTTTGAGTATTTACTCACCAAATCCACATTGTGTCATTCTGGACTATATTTTCTGCATTACCTGTCAGTTCCTGTGAATTTATTACAATATTACCTGTCATGCATTCAGGAACCAGTCATTTAATGTAAAAGGTGAGGGTACCTAAAATGTGACAGTCCAGGGTTTGTTATAAAAAGAATAATGCACATGTTTGTGGTGGGCCATGAAGAAAAATTGTCATTTGGTAATAAAAAGTGCTTTCATTTTGTCTTTCCATGGAGGGTCACGACAAGAAACATTGTAGAAAGACATGGAGGAGGATCATCCACAAATATGAGAGTGAGTATGGTTTTACGTCACTTTTAGCAATATTCCAGAAATATCATGGCGAGGGACACCATAAAATGGGCTTCTGCAGTTTATATCAATGTTTGGAATCGAACTCGGGTCTGCGGCATGACGAGCCAACACTTTAACCACTAGGCTACACCACTGTCCCTCCACAAATATGACAGACAAGCATGAGGGAAGGTCACTAATTTAGTACATTAGGGCACACGCACACAAAAAACGCTGACCAACCCTCCACAGGTATAAATGACCAGTCCCTTCAGTTTGCAGAACATTATCATCATCTTGATGCACAAAAACCTAACACTTGTCACATTATAGCAGTTTATTACATCATCAAGGCAATAACTAGTGACCGAACAGTAACATTTATACCATAGTAGACACCAATAGTTTATTCAAATCCACAATTTCAGACAAGTGGTCTATGCAAAGTATATACATCTAGGATGAAACCTACCAGGCCTATGGATTTCCACTTGTCTCAGACTGGTGGCTGTGTCTGACAATGTACGAGGTGCGTTGGTTTAGTTAATACTGACTTGACCATGTTGACAACTGTTTGTAAGTAAATAGTTATTTACCATTCATCAAATAGCATGCTTCCTCTCTATGTACATAACAAAACCTCATTCTGATAGATGTGTGATTCAGCTTTTAAGGATGGGATCACTGATCAAATTATGCAATGTTGATGGATGTGAAACATTCTCAGATTAACCAGCTGGTAACACACAGTCTTAAGTTCTTTGTGTGTCATTTTGGAAGTACAATGTAAACAAGCCTTTATAGATAACAACTTCTCTATTTGTGGTGTGACATTTCAATACAGATTCTTGTACCGTTGTACATCGTTCCTGATTGACAACGGTACAAGAATCGAACGCGTCCCACTCGTGAAATCAAGTTGTTATCCATTAAGGTTTGTCTATACGGTCACTCTTGCTTGACAATCTATACCAAAACATTGCATGGTAATTTATTAAAGAAGTTGTCCTCCATAAAAGTACCTACCTTTCTTGTTATTCATCAAATTCTAAAATACCAATCAAACAAAACACACAGTCAGGTGAATATTGCACATTTCCACATCCCAGACATGACAGGCTGAACTCTTCATGAAGGATCTACTCAAGTAATACAATGTGGAATGGCATGTAGACTGAGTGAGAGTCTCAACATTAGTGTGAGTTGACGACCATGCATTTGAGGAAGACTTCTGGAATGATGGCTGGACCTCTCGTCTGACCTCAGGAGGATAATTGCTGCACAGCCTGAAATAACAGACAGAAGTTTCTTTAGTGCAGTAATTACCACTGGTTTGCAGGTCTGTGGCTAGTGACAAATCCAAAGGGCAAATGTGAGCGAGTGTATTTAGCTTGACACATCTTTGACACATGTCATCGTATCCTAATTGCGTAGGTCGATGCTCATGATGTTGATCACTGGATTGTCTGGTTCAGATTTGATTATTTACAGACTGCCGTCATATAGCTGGGATATTGCTGAGTGTGGCGTTAAACAAACCCGTTTGGAAAATGTTTATTACATCACAGTGTATCAACACTTAATGTGGGGAAATCCTGATGCTTGTCTCAGATGTTAACCACATGAGTGACACCCACTGGTTTACGGTTCTGACAAACCAAGAAACATAAGCAGAACAAGGCTTCGAGCCCACAATTGTAGGTTGTTGTTGTGCCCTTTGGATGCAACTCTGCACAGTGAAGTGTTATGCCTGAGATGACTGAGCCACCACTGAACCTTGAAAGTTCGAGTATTTCATCAACCGGAAAAATCATACACAAAACTCCAAGATCACATAAATCAAAAACTAACAATTGTGCTTTTACCAAAATATTAAGTGATATACCCATATACTTTAGAGTCTACACATTGTAAACAATATTATCACTTTTACATGCAGTTATTAAGGAACAGCCCTTTCATAAAAAGATTATATTTATTGCTAGGTGAAAAAACAACAACTTATTATTATATTTATACAAATATGATTGAAACATCACATATTTGGCATTATACAATACAATTTACCTTCCCAGCTCCCTCTAATGATGCGATCAGTTTCTTGAGGTCAGCTCTGTCTAGTTCAAGGGAGACAACTCTGTTTTGATTATTGCAGTCAGCCACCTGTAGGTCAAGGTTGAGGAGCGGGGAGTGGAGGAGAGGACAGCTTATCACTTGACATCACCAGCTGTCAATGCAAAAGTTAGAACCAATGTTATGAATAAGAGAGTGTGCGTAACTTTAACATCACATCAGCATTGTTTCAGCCATACATGATGAATAAGATTAACAATATCTATCAAACAGCACAATTGTTATTCATGAGTTACTGAAAGTCGTTGAAAATCTAGTTTTGAATCTAAATGATTGCCCACACCTGTAATACATTTGACATAAGAGAGTCTTCAGTTCCCGTCTAAATACTACAGTCAAATCCCGATGAGTTGAATCGCTGGGGACCAAGTAATAAATTCGACTTATTGATGTATTCGAGACATAGGTATGTATATGAGGGTAGAAAAAAAAGATGATCGAATATTGAACAATTTTACCCAATCCACAAATAAACCAGACGTCATCCAGGTAGACTTGTGACCGTATGAAGTCGGCAGAGATTTGACATAGGGAAAGGTGTGAGCCGTGCTGGTTTGTTAATTGGATCAGTTAGCTACACCAATTAACTTATCATTGACTGACTTCGGCTTATGTATACAAGATTGCTGAATCTCATGGGACCAAATTTCCTTTTCAAGTCATCGTGTGTATTTATGAGACGAATTCGTGTAACCGGAAATCAAATGATAACAACTATAACAGGGAATGGTCGGGACCGACAGGTACTTCGAGTTATGCATAATATTCGAGACACCGGCATTCGACTCATCGGGATTTGACTGTACATGCAAATTATTTGCAGAACATTGTCATACTCCACAAATGAGCCCAAACATGAAATCTGCCCCAAAATGTTTCAGTTAAATTCAGTGTTACATGTCTCATGCAGACAAACATTCAAACAGCTGACCATAACAGGGATGCCAATGTGACATGGCTGTATTAGTGTATTTGTAATGTCAATGATGCAACTTCTGTATCTGTAGACCCATGAAGGTCCGGGTTAGAATGTGCCTTCAGTAACCTATGCTTGTTGTAAGAGGCGACTAATGGGATCGGGTAGTCAGGCTTGCTGACTTGGTTGACACATGTCATCAGTTCCCCGATGCTCATGATGTTGATCACTGGACTGTCTGGTCCAGACTCGATTATTTACAGACCGCCGCCATATAGCTGGAATATTGCTGAGTGCGGCGTAAAACTAAACTCACTCACTCACTCTGTATCTGTAATATCTATTATATTTGGGAATACACTTTCTTGGTGAAGTACAGATCCTGGATTCGAAATCTCATAGTGAGGCACCTAATCTCCAGCCCACTAGGTCACTCACTTTGTCACAGAAAGCAAGATGTACTTAATGACACTGACAAAGAGTGCAGGTTTCTGAGTTGTAGTATGGCCAAGAGGGGTCATAAATCTGTAAATGTTTCCCATGACGTAGTTGAAACCTAGCGTTTGTAGACATGACATGGTAGTTGATCTGTCTGAGACAGTTGAAACTTTTCTGAAATTTTCAATGTATTATTTAATATTTCTGTTTCTCCGTGATTTCTTTGTGACCACACACGAAAATTGTTTATACTATCATATCATTAATGGACTAGCCTGTCGGTCAGTTATACTGACTGACTGACTGAGTTTGGTTTTACGCCGCTTTTAGCAATATTCCAGCAACATCACGGCAGGGGATACCAGAAATGGGCTTCACATTGTACCCATGTGGGGATTCGAACCCGGGTCTTCTGTGTGACGAGCCAACGCTTTAACCACTAGGCTACCCCACCGCCCCTCTGTCAGTTATAGTGTGTGTTTTCTCTGTGCGTTTCTTTGTGTCTGTGTGTTGTTTAAAGTCACTTGGCTAAAGCATTCGCTCATCATACCAAAGACCTGGGTTCGATTCCCAACATGGGTACAATATGTGAAGCCCATTTCTGGAGTCAACCGCCATGATATTGCTGGAACATTTCTTAAAGCGATGCAAAACCATACTCACTCACTCACTCACTCAGTCACACTCAGAAATATTCAAGCTTTGTGATGGCAGCATGTAAAGATTTGATTGATTCATATCAAGACCAGTGATCCACAAAGTCATCGAGTTATGACATGCCATCAACTAAGGGACCGAATCTGACCATCCAATCCACATAGTCACCTTAAGTGAATGAGTGAGTGAGTTTAGTTTTTAGCAATATTCCAGCAATATCACTACGGGGAACACCAGAAATGGGCTTCACACATTGTACCCATGTGGAGAATCGAACCTGGATCTTCGGCGTGGCGAGTGAATGCTTTAACCTCTGGACTACCCCACCGTCCCATCGCGTAAAGACAAGCATAGGGTGCCGGATACCAGTTCTAACCAGGCGTCCCAACATTGTAGTTACAATATGCATGTGTGAGTGACAGTTTAGACCATAGCAACAAAGACATAACTGGTCAAAAGAATATTTACTGAGTTAAACCATTCGGGATAAGCCATCTTCCATAATGAGCTGGCACTTCATTCGTCAACTGTTACAGTGACTATTCAGCCATTGTGACAATCAGTCACCATTAGACCGACTAACTGAATATGGTTTTACGCCGTTTTTAGCAATATTCCAGCAATATCACGTCAGGGGACACCAGAAATGTACCCATGTGGGGAATTGAACCCGGGCCTTTGGCGTGACGAGCGAACGCTTTAACCACTAGGCTACCCCACAGCCCCAATCACCATTAGAACTGGCCCTATTAACATGTGTATTGGGAACCTATCTCAACCTTACTGTCAGACACACTGAAGTCCATTTGGTACAAGGCCCACTCCACAAACTGAGCACTATGTCATAACTGTTGTAAGGTTATGTTCCAGTCAGAATAACCATCATCTTGGTGACAAGATCTCTCTATGGAATGGAACCCAGGAGAATTTTCTTGACAAATTTATGAATAAATGTGATACATTTATTGTTCAGCCCCTTCTGAGTTCAAAGTTCTCTCAACCCTGCACCACCAGGTCTACCACCTTCATTGGTCAATGTACTGGTCAGATCGTAGTCATGTAAGTAGGTCAAAGTTCAACTGCTTTGTCTGGTGAGAAACTTTGTTTAGTTTCAAATGGGGAATTCAGTTAAAAATTATTTTTTCTTACAAGATTCTTTGTTTAGCTTCAAACAGGGAATTCAGTTAATGATTAACATTGTCTCACTAAATTTTTATGTTCTTGTGAAATTATAACAGCATTTTCATACAAATACCTACTGGAAACATTACATATGTTTTGACGGTTCTCTTTTAAGATTTACTAACCAAAACTTTCAATAAACACATGCTGGGTCTGCCTTAAAGCCATTTTATTGTTAGTTAATCTAATCGGGTCCAAGCTAAGGGATTGTTGCCCAGATCAATAAACATGATAAGCTGGATCAAGATACCAAGCATTCATAACAACCATGATTATGCAAGAATTTTCATAGCTATCTGCATTATGGAATATAACGCTGCAGTGCTTCAGGCATTATCTCATAAACAGTGCAGTTTCCCAAGTCTCTGTTCTATTCTGCCAATTATTTAATATTGCCATAGTTAACCTGTCACACCAAGACATATATTTACACATACCCTGGTAATATATGTCGCTAATACTGCGCTGAAGAAAATCAACCTTCTACTAGGGTTTGTTAGACTCAGTATAGCAGTGGAACGAAAAATACTGTGCCTAAGTTTACTTAGACTGGGCCAACTCTGACCTGAAATCTCCATGGGGTATCTGGAATAACAGTTTTACTGTTATACTCTACCTTCATTTGCCAGTCAAAGTCTGCCATTACATTCTGTGAGATAGCAGCTGTTGAGGTAAGCAGACTTTTTCGGAGGTCCTCCCTACGCACACTAACCACCTCCATAAATGTTTGTTTGTAGTCGTCAGACAGGGTGCCAAGCTTTTCAAAAATCTGATAAAAACAAAGCAATTACTTTTTAATCACACATTATTATTCAAAAACAGCAATGGTGACCCATTGGGAATGTGCCTACCATGGAGACTTTATAATTTGAATTGGAAGGGGGCAGGCCAAGAGACATTACATTTAGAAACAAAGTTTTGTTTAACTGGTTAAGATATCACTCAGGAATGTATGATGAAATTACCTCGTCTTTAGTCCACGAATTCTTAATACTCAGCTTTAGCAGTGAATGTATACTTTCAGTGACATTCCACCACTCTTCCAAACTCCATAATTTGGAATAGGCATTGTAATCTAGTGGTTGTCGACTGCTTATATTTCCAGCTATGGTGTGACATAACTGAAACAAAATAAGATAATTGTGATAAATGCAAAAATTAACAATTCACCTGTTCATGTTGTCATGTAAATTATCATGAATTCTAAGATGCCTAGCGGTTAGAACAATCGAAAAAAAAATACATTATCAGACAATAAAGGTATAGTTTTTTGATGACGTAACAATTGAATGACGTTTTCCCGTCACTGCGCCATTCTAGTGTGCCCCCTCGTAATCGAACCATTTTACATTACGTCACAATGTAAGCGACGTCACGATGCATGTCAGTTGTCATCGCCTCGTACGGCATCCTACAGTAAACTACACCGTTGCATCCCGTTTCTTGGTTTGCTGTTGCTCCACCCTGCTAATATCACTGGTGGGAACATTACGTTTATGTTTTACGACGGTTAAAATGTCTCAGTTCGTCTCACAAGTTTTCAGCGACACGGTAACGTTCGCAATGTTTACATTCCCACAATGCAATCGTGGAATGTCGCTTGACTACTCAACTTCCTCTGGATGTACTGATCTAAACTTACGTTGGTAGTAGAAATGCAACGTTCATATTACCCCCATGTGGTTTATGTTAATAACAGATGTATTTGAAATAATTCAGAGAAGATATTCAATCCGAACGTAAACCGGCTTTAAACTGTTATCATTTGTTTTTCTGGTAACGTTCGTCTTAACGTAGGGGCATCAATAGAACAGCGCGCCAGTTCTGCGAGGATTCTTAATTTAGGTCACCGACACCGTCGTTTGTTTTCTGCCTTAAATTAATCGTAATTATCCTTAGAAAGTATTAAATTTGGCATCTTAGAAAGAAATACAGTTCGCCCTACCACCATGTATAGTGTAATAAAACGACACTTTCGCCCTGAAAATTATAAATAAACAAACAAAACAAATTGTATTTATAGGTACATGTTTCACAACACATGTATTAGCTGATTTGATGTCATGACTGGTGTCGTAAACCAAACGGTCACATAAAAATAGATTGAAGATCATTAGCCTATTGTTTACATTAACAAAAAGAAGGGTGTGTGGTCATTTCAACATTCAAGCCTTGTGATTCAACACGTCTGTGGATTTATGATGCTGTCAAAAGATTTCACTGCATATTTCACATTTTAAGTCCGACGAGATATCCTCACTTTTATAAATATATATAAATTCTTACTGCATTCAGTTCACCAAGTGAACATTTCGTGAACAATGTGATGACAGACATCTACCCGTGTCGTGTCAGCCATGTCGAATCGTCTATGCATATATTGTGGTATATATACACGACTGGATAATTTCCAACCCCGGTTTGCAACACGCGCTGTGATTGGTAGATTGCTTGTAAGGCGGTTACAAGCCCTTGTACCGCAGAGAACAGGCGTTACACTAAACTGGGCCCTGTCTCGCATATCGCATTATAATATGTTTGGTATTCGAATGTCTTAAATCAGAGTTACAGATAAGCAGTGTATCTGCGTAAATTAAGCAAATATTTATGTGAAAACTCAATTCCTATTAAGACTCTTGCGTAAATAAGTACGCTTGAATTTTTGTAAATACTCAATAAATGTAATCTTACATGCATACACACAAAAATGTCAAATCTTTGCTTGCGTACCAGTGGATAAATAAAATAACTGGGGTATATTGAGACATTCTATTTCAGAACATGAACTTGGCAACTTGTAGTCTCTCTTATCGTTTCTCATATTACAGATCAAATATAAATAACAAACACTAAGATTTCAACTTTATTGTGTTTCGAAAGTTAATGGAAATAGTAAAATACCCAATTGAGTTTGAGTGAGATGAGTACAATTTATTTAGTTACTCAAAGGAAAATTAGGATAACCATTTGGGATGAGCACAAGCGAGTGCATAACTCAATGACCCAAAAAGTTATCTGTAGCTCTGCTTAAATGCTTATATTAATTTAGATATTACTCCCAGTCAAGATATTCGGCCATGTGGTCCTATAGTAGGATCCACCGAACTCATCTCAGCAATGTATTCAGGCATTCCGTACCGAACTCATCTCAGCAATGTATTCAGGCATTCCGTACACATTTTACGCGAATGCCAAGTTTAATTACTTACCCTCAATATTTATTGTTTTTTTAATATTCTCGTTCCGTATGTGTTTCGAAGGACATGTTCGTTTACACAGTCTACGAAGGCCTGTTAACTTTTATTTCCTCAAGGGATAATAATCACAATCATTCTTGACATTGATTTTTTGTTGCATTAAAAAAAAACATGACCTAAATATGTCTCACTTGTGTTGTTTGTTCTTTACTCCACACCCCATGTCACCTGTTGTTACAAGCCACTAATTTGTACCGCTAGTCCCTCGCCTGGCTGTTCTGTTAGCTGTACTCACTCTCCTGTAACTGGATTAACTGCTAAGTACTATGAATTAACTCGTTAGGTCAGGTGATGGTTGTGAGTAGGTGACTTGGTATAGATAATAAAGAATCATACTCTTACTTTTGTTTAATTCGTTTAAGTTGCAGGGCTGGAGGGTTGTAGGAAAAAGTCAGTAAAAAAGTATCAGTATAACTTCTCGGTAAAAAAGTCCTTTTGTAGTAAAAATTGATTCAGTTATATTTTTTTGACAATATTGATTAAAAAACATAAAAAACCCATCTACAATGACAGATTAAATTTTTAAATTGTTGTTTGAATCCCATCTTCTCCCGATGATGAACCTTTCAGTGTGAGTGAATGGGTTTAGTTTTAGGCCGCTTTCAGCAATATTCCAGCAATATCACGGGGGGACAACAGAAATGGGCTTCACACAATGTGCCCATTATCTCCCTAAGTACCGGGAGTTAATCCAGTTACGGGGAGTGAGTACAGCTAACAGAACAGCCAGGCGAGGGGCTAGAGGTACAAATTAGTGTCTTGTTGTGAGTGAGTTGAGTTTTACGTCGCACTCAGCAATATTTCAGTTAAATGGCGGCGGTCTGTAAATAATCGAGTCTGGACCAGACAATCCAGTGGTCAAAAGCATGAGCATCGATCTGCGCAATTGAGTACCGATGACATGTGTCAGCCAAGTCAGCGAGCCTGACCACGCGATCCCGTTAGTCGCCTCTTACGACAAGCATAGTCGCCTTTTGTGGCAAGCATGGGTTGCTGAAGACCTATTCTACCCCGGATCTTCACGGGTCTAGTGGCTTGTAACAACAGGGGTTTATGGGGACGGGGGCTAGAGGAATGATGACGTTTTCTTTACTTGTGTTGTGTTTTATTGCTTTCGCATTCAAATATGGGAATAATTTTCTTTTGCACAGGTATCTGGTACAAAACAAAGGGATCTACTGCAGTAGGTATCTGGTACAAAACAAATGTATCCACTGCAATCTCAACGGTACATCGTATTATCGGGGAGCTTACAACTCTCGCGCCACTATAGGTGCACCGAGTTATTGCGGCTTTTCATCTTTACGAGGTACCCATTCCCAGCTGGATGGACTGGGACAAAGAGTCACAGTACTTTGTTCAAGTTTACTGCACGTTGCTGTACCGGCAACTAGGTGTTTGCACGTATTCATGTGCCCACCATCTGGTCATATACCAATGCATTCGTGGGTTCTTGTAAGTGCACAGGGTTGTGTACTGGGTGACAGGCCGGGAAAGCCACATTTGAAAAATCACTATTGCCAGGAAGACCACATTTCAATTACATGGCTGTAGCCGGTAAAGCCACATTTCCAATAGATTAATTAATTAATGCATTACCGTAATCGGTAAAAGAGTGTCCCCATGTATAATATTGTTTTCACAAGAAACGAATAATCTTTCTTACTCACAAGCGTGGTGTTTAGCAATACCGGTAAAAGACTATCCCTATTTATGATTCTAAACCATGTTGTATAATATTGTTTTCACAAGAAACTAATAATCTTTCCTACTCACAAGCGTGGCGTTTAGCTTCTTCACTCATTGTTTATTACTCAAAATGGTATATGTCGAGTGAAGGTAAGTTTTTAAAAATCTTATCATATTATCCTTTAGATGAATTATTCATTTCACTGGTCCATGATTGTAAAAACTGTCTTTCAGGATTGATTCAGATTTTGTTATGATCCAGGATTGAGTGTAATGAAAGGGGTTTACAAATACAGCCGCATTTACAAAATATATGTTTCACATGATTTAGCCAGGGAGCATCATCCATAATATAATCTAGAATGAAAGCTGCTATTTTGTTGTTTGGATGAGAAAATTTCAATTTGCACCAATAAGTAATTAATCGTTTAGAGATTTGGAGCTGAATAGGTTGTCTTCCAAGTTCTCCATAAACCATAAAATTCGGGGTGTTTTATCTAAGACCGGTAGCTAATTTCAGGAATTTAAAATGAACACGTTCAACGGCATCGCAATACCGGTAAAATACTGTCCCTAGATTAAGATACATCTAACAAGAACCTAAAAGGATGGCACAATAAGGTAAAGAGACTTGTCCAGAAGTGTCACCCTAACATTTACGAGATAGTAAAGTTATTTCAGCGTGAGCAGTCTCTCACAGAGGTTGCTGTCCTGAGACTATCTGACCAGTGGACAGCACCTTCACGAAGAAAGAAGTACAGAATCATTGACGCTCGTATCGCATCACTGAAGACCAACCTTCTGAGCCCACACCTGAGTGACATGGAGTATACGGATCATGTGGGCGACCTCCTTCATCTGCAGTAGGGGGTGTACAAAACAATGTTCCGTGATCTTACGCCATTTTATCTGTTTGTACACATGGCAACAAACTAAACCATTATCATTATTATTATGTTTTACAGATTAAGATTTATTATTATTTTGTGATATTATTATTATATGCAATATACCTATTAGTATATTATATTGTGCTAATTGTAGAAACAAAACCTGTTGTGATCTGATTAAAGTTATGAGGAAACATGCCTTGTTTTGTTAAATACATATTCACTAAGCATGTTTTGACAGCATACCCAGGAGAGCCACATTCCATGTTCACGCAACCGTAACTATTGCCGGGAAAGCCACATCAATTTATACTATCTGTTTCGGAAATGTGGCTCTCCCGGCCCGTAACCGTGTACTGTACACTAGGGGTTGTTACAACCCTGAAAGAGTCTGCACAGGTGGGCTCGATCCCGACACCTCAAGCTTGCTGGATCACGAGCCTTAGCCAGCTCGCGCACCACGCCCCCGTTATAATACTAAATGTGTTGATACTAAATCCCTTTAAATAGAAGAATGATTTTTGTCATAATTCCATGTATTTATTGCATGTTAAAAAATAATGTACAGCATTTTCGATCTTATGACCACAAGAGCAGGAGGGGCTGCCGATGATATGTCTGTCAGTGAGTGAGTTTAGTTTTACACCTCACACAGCAATATTCCAGCTATATGGCGGCGGTCTGTAAATAATCGAGTCTGGACCAGACAATCCAGTGATTGAAGAAAGTCTCATCCTTTTCATTGTATTTCATTTATAGACTATTATATAATATATTATGAACGGTTTTCTCTGTAAAATAGGTTAATTTAAGAGACTAGTTGTTAGTCTAAGGTATCCACTACAGTAGGTATCTGGTACCGTAAAAGGAACACACGAAATTAATGGGGTACATAACAAGGGTATGCATTAGGTTTGGTATTTTGTACAGTACTAGGGTAACCACTTCGTTAGGTATATGGTACGGTACAAGTGTTTCCACTGGCGTAGGTATATTGTACAATACAAGGTTATCAACAACAGACAGAAGTTACCTGGTACAGTACAAACGTGGGGTCCGCAACAGTAGTTATCTGATATTGTACGAAGGTACAGTACAAGGGTAACCACTGCGGTGCCCGCTAATGTATGTACAAAAGTTATCCATGTATCCTAACACAATTAATGCAGTGCATGGGGTAGATATCGGATTCTACTAAGTTGAAATCCGTAATTGTATCTCATAGAGTAAACATTAGAGGTGTCTACGTAGATAAATACGAAGCTTTGAACAAGAGGGGCATTTATACGTACCATTGTTGTTGGTTTCATTTCTTCCTCCCTCTCTCTCTCTCTCGTACAAAGCAAACAAAATGGTATTAACTACATTGGCCAGCTTACCATCTTCCTGGTGGCAGTGACTCATTGCTATCAATATCACACTTGCTTGTTTTGGTCCAAACATGATTGTCCAGCTCGTCATTAACTGGAATATTGCAAACATTAGCTTTGATGTAGATACAAGGGTAGCTTGCTAACAGACTTTAGCTTCTTTGGTCATGCGCAGAGAGGGCATCATGGCTTCAGATATCTGTGCAGTCTCTGATCCCACAAGCTTTTGAACAATTGAGGGGCATTTATGCATGTACTATTGTTGTTGGCAGGAATTTAATTTCCACAGGTACACATACTATCTATCTAGAACTCTAGAAGGGGTCCACAGCAGTGGAAGGGCACCTTATACCGTCGAGGGGTATTTGCTACAGCATGGCCACTTCTGCTGTACCAGGGTCCATGTTCCCGATTGTATCGACTGGTACATAAGATGTCGGTTACATTGGAATGATTCTACTACCGTTTCCACATCCACCCTGGCACACTTTGTCTGGTACAGTAGACGGGTACCTGCTACTGTAGGCGGCGGCGGGTTTCTAGGCCCACATGTCCATGTTCATGACAACAAAGTGAATTAAACGTAGAACACTTCGGCAAATTTTAGACTTATAACAGAAATATAGATGCGTGTCTAAGCTACAAGCATTTTATCTACAGCGTGTGATACCGAAGTGGCTGACCTCCGCACTGGAGCTCAGTACAATACGTACATGGATCTTCGCCGCCATTGGAAAATATTGCAAAAGCAATAATGTGCAACTAATTAAAGGTATTTTAACATACAAAAGATTACCCCGATTAAATTCACTACTGATGAAAAAGAAAATCCATTCACTTTGCTATTTTAAGAAGAATTGTATTACGGAAAAATGATTTGTAGATAAATGTTAGGGCTGATTTCCACATATACAATTTATGATCTGTTAATACTGAATATGGCTTTATATCTTTCAGCTAACAGTCGCTCAATCACTGCAGCGAATGTGAATGTATCCACAAACAGGCGAACATATCCCGATAAGTTTGTCTACAGTGCAATATCACACAGATGCAAACACTCGGGCCCAGTAAGAACAACCAGGTCTGGTGTTCGACCCAAACAAAGGTTCCATGTATTTACATTTGATATCATTATTAAAGCTAGTTGTCTGAAATTAAGGCCATGGAATGTAGAAGGGTCTCACTTGAAAGTTTGTGTGCGTCTCGAAACAATGATAAACTGGTTTTATATTAACATGAATACAAACAACTGTAAAGAGTTATATAAGCTTACTCTGTGTTTGAAAAACGCACATATCACTCATTTATGGCTCTGCATTTACAGATCTTACAAGATGGACTGCCCTTTAAATTATCTGTCATAGGGAATCGTGACTTGGATGTTCTGGTGTTAAAAACCTAGTGGAAGAACATAATCATGAGGCTTCAGAGGCTATATTCAAATCCTATCCAGAGGTACGCTATTGTTAACATGATAAAGCTTCATGACTGGTTCCCTGCTTCCAAATCTGGTAATGTGAAACACGCGCTGAAGAATTTCTAAGACACCATGTATAGTTCAGCTGTAGTTGAATCTGTAGTAAAATGCCAGAAATGACATGTGTAGCACCTTCGTTCTTCGTTGCAATCCAGCTCTGCATCTGGCACATCCACTGTGCTATGAAAAGGCGCCTTAATCAAGAGGAGATAGACGAAGAGCACAAGATCAAAATTAGGAAAACTCTGCAGGAAATCACTTATTCGAATTCACAGGAAACGTATGATAAACTGGAAGGAGAAGTTGAAGTTTGTGTACTTTCAGGCTTTTACCAATATTTTGAAGACCATTGGGATCAATGTCGAACCAAATGGGCCTTTTACATCCGCCAAACACTGCCCAATTTTGGCAATAAAACTACAAATTATATTGAAAGTTTCGATCAAAAACTGAAGGGCATTCTTTCGAAAAATACTGCTTTGGACAGGTGTCTGAAGTTCCTGTATGATTACAGTGCATTTAAAAGTTACCAGAGTTCTACGAAAGCCATTGTTTCCATGACCTCTCAGTCATATGATCTAAAAGAACGATCGCCACTTGTTGACAGACTGTTTTCACTAAGCACGGGTTATGCTGCAAACCCTATGGCCAAAGAACTTAACAAAGCAAAAAAGCGTGTTACCGTTGCCGAGGTGAAAGATTATACGGGCATTATACAGTGACTATGGCAGAGACAGATTCATACAATGTTTCTTTAAAGGATAATGGCTGCGCCTGCTCTTGCTCTTTTTCTAAGACGATGCTGATGATTTGCAGGCATGCATTCATGGTCATCCTGAAAAAGGACATCGTTTTACAACAGTCATGGATAGCAGAGAGGTGGCACAAAAGAAATCCTTGCACTACTGGAACTTTTAGAAGAACTCCTCAAACCTCACTGGAACCGTCATCCTCCACCTACCCCATGGTCTCTTCAACCTCCTCCTCAGAACCTGAACACGTTGAAACAAAACGACCAAAGTCTTCAGTGGGCACAGTAGTTCCAAAAACTGCAAATTCCATGTACATATCTGCCATGGCCATTCTAAAAGAAATTGCCGGTACGTTATCACTATCAACAAATTCAGAATTTTCAGAGATGTTAGATCAGTTGACCTTCCTGCACAACGCCTGGGCCCAGGGTGAAACTGTTATCATCACAAAGTCTTCCTTTACACAACATCGTCGGAATGAAGATGCCCCTCACGATGTCTCAAGTATCACAACTTCTCCCTCTGAGTTATCAACTGAGTCTTTGTCGCATATATCGGATAAAGTAAAAGTAATTGACCCCAACAAGAAGATTCATTTTCGACAGCGTCTCCAGCTGCGGAAAACAGTCAATAAGCAAGCACCAGAAAGGAAGACAGCTCTTGGACTGAAGAGGAAAAGACCATGCCACGAAGACTCTGCAACTAAAAGAAAGGAGCTGAAAATGGAAAACATGAGTACATCAACAGCCATCTCAACTTTAGCCAAGAGGATAACCGAAGAGCCGCTACAGAAGCTTTTCAAGGCAGCAGAAAATTCCAAATATATCAAAGTTACAGATGGTTCATTCAAGATAAGCATGGCCTACAACAATCCGGTTCTTTCCCTTGAGGCAGAAATTCAAGAGGTCTACCCCAACAATGAGTCAGATGTTGTTCCAATTCTTCTAAACCGTTTGAAGAAAAACATCTCTGACATTGAAGGAAAAACAGATGTAGCTCATGTGATGACACTGGTTTTGGCATATGCGTACATGAAAAATCTAAGCAATGATGAAACAATACCAACTATCTATGATTCTCTTAAATCCTTGGATCCTGAAATGATAGATGACAGCTGTCCAGTCCTCCCCCGCAAGAAATGTGATGCAAAGTTCCGAATAGGAAATAATTCAATCACTTTGGGTGACCTAAAGGTGCTACAAAAGAAAGGATGGTTAAATGACAGGGTTTGTACATTATATTTATATCACTTATTTATTATATTTACTTAAAGTATATATATATATATATATACATGGATTATTTGATATATACATGGATGATTTGATAGACAATTTGTGCATAGTTCATATTTTTGTTGCAGATGATACATGCAGTTCTGGGATATCTTGCACAAGAAAACACATCCTGTCCTAACACAAGCGTTTGTTTGCCCTCCTTCCTTGCGGTGAAATGGGATAACATAGATTTCAGCTGGATGTTTGAGCAGGTATATCTTTGTATATAGCATAGAACGTAAATGCTATATCGCTTTGTAATGATAGGTAAACTTTATGGTTGTTGTGGAAAAAATGGTCTGATAGTAATGTGTTTGGGTTTTGACATAGGTACCACTTGCAGAATACCACTGGGTCCTTCTGCCAATCTGCATTAGTCATCACTGGATACTTATGGTTGCCAATATGAGGACGCATGATATAAGTATTCTGGATTCCATAAAATCTACAGTGAGAGCTACGAGATACATTTCACACTGGCGGTAAGTATTGACAATTTGACTTATTAAGCTACTCATTCAAACAAATATTCGAACATCCACATGAAATGGTCTTACAAGGTGATTTAAGTACATGTATACATGAGAGGGTTCCTGTCTCCCTGTACACTGACGTTCTGAACACAATCTGGTATAAACCTGCCCCAATGACTTAATGGTCATCATTTTTGGTGGATAATGCTGGTCAACCTGAACATGTCGGTAGTTGACTTCACCATGGTCTGTACCTCTGCCAGAGACGATGCATTGCAGATGGTGCCGTTTGGGGTCGTCTGGCAACTTCTCTGATGTTTATTACATTTTGCAGCTGTCTAATTACCTAATATTCTTTCTATTTGCCAGGCTGGTCGACTAGGCGCCACTGTCGCAAATTAATATAGTGCCATGATTCAGCAGAGACAACCTCTTTACTCATATGTGTGCACATGCATATTGAAAACATTATATGCAGTTTTGCTGTTGGGTTATTTAAAACTTTTTAAAGACTTCTGCCACATTTGTGCCAAGATATGTTCTTGGGAACAATCTCTAAAACACAACCAAAATGTGGACAGGACAAAGATCAGATTACAGTACGCTATTAACGTGCCTGCCTTTCTTGACATACATATGTCTGTTTAAAAGGTTCAGATATTGGGTCTGTTGGCTAGAGCGATATGTATGTTAGGGAGTGTGTGTGTGTGCATGTGTGTGAGAGGGAGGGGTGTTTGATGGGGCAGGCCTAGGGTGGGGTGATGGCGGTGGGGTACTGATAAGCCTTTCTGCAGCTGGTCAGTAGGTAATACCGTTTATACTTTTTGCAATGGAAATTACATTACACTTTAAATAACTGATCTTAGGTACACTTTTATATATATAACATGCAAGGAGAGACTGCTTATTGCAATAAAACACAGACAGGTGTGTTCACACAGACATGAACCGGTAGGTTCCTAATTTTAGTGCACACTTGTATAAGTTATCAGACTGATCATAGCTGCACAAATTTTATTATCTATTCTTTTTAAAAATGATGATTACAATGTATTAATGATTCCCGGTGTAAATTACTGTTGTAAATGTGTAAACATGCATATACGTACTTGGTATAACCTCTCTTTTTCTTCGGAATCTAGATATTATCCCCATACGGACGTTTTCTAAAATGTAAGTTCCCCGACGGAATATACATAAGTGTACACCTATTTTGATTCCAGTTCTAGGGTAGATTATAGAAAAAATTCTTGTGATTACAATTAGTTCATAAGCTTAGGTAACTACGCAGTTTCGATAATTACTGGAAGTTTACCACCTCACAGCATTTGTTACTCATGCGTTTTCATTTTCGCTTTTGCTCTCTTATTTGTTATACATTACATAATTATGGTAATCATTTTGGCATCCTGATATCATGGAATAAATGTTTACTTATTAATCTATCAAAGTGCCGAAACTTATTGTCTGTATGTGTTACTGTTATTGAGTGAAACTGTTAAATGTACCTTCGTACAGAATTTCCAGGACATAGAAACTGAAAATTGCTAAATAAATGGAAAACTAAATTTGATAAAAATTGCAAACAATTATTTTTTATATACCAGTTTTAAGTATCAGTGTGCAGATGTTCAGTGGATATTAAGACCAAGTAAATTGGAAGATTCACAGACTAACAGTATTTCTTTACAGTATTTGGTTACAGACATATACAGAAAAAATATTTTTACGGGTATGGAACGAATGGGGTAAAACATCTGCAAAGCATCTGAGTCAGTTGAGATTATCCTTTAAAAACATCATATGTACATTTAACAATTACTTATCATTAATTGCAACCAAAGCATTACATAAATGCCATATTTCCAGACAGCATGACATCACCTTTGGCCGGAGTTCCAAATATTTGACATCGAAACCTGTCAGTTAACGCAAAGGAAATAACCCTTGTGTTTTGCTACAATGATGCCTTAATCATAGTCACAATGAAGCATAGGTTGCCATGTGTTTTGAAATATGACTGAGTCAGTGAAATACTAATATTTACCAAATAAAATTAATTGTAATGAAGCCTTTCTTTAAGCAGTGACTTAACGCCATACATAGCTAGACTTGCTTAGATCATTAAAAAAAAAGAAAACAAGGAAAAAAACCACACAATTAAAACCTAACAACTTCATGTAAGGCATCATAGATATTTCACAAACATGGTACAGGACCCTTCCCCTCATTAGCGTATTGCCTCACCACTTGCGAATTAAGCGTTCGCAGATGTAAGGCGTTAGCACTACAGCAAGGGCAGGGCGGAAGGGAAATAATATAGTTCTGTGACTGTGAGACACTCTGGGAAAATATGTGGAAAACCAAATATTTTGGACAATAGACCATTGTTTGGGTATTTTAATTGTAAATATGATTCAAATATCTTAGCCTAAATTTCTATATCCTTACATATAATTAAAAAGTGTAACAGGACGAGTATTCATTTTGTCTTTTGTCTTCTACCCGTCCCTATGATGATTTTGCTTGCTTGGTTCCTCATTTCATTAAAATGCACATACAAATACACATTTGTTTGCATCTCTAACCAGGTGTAATCTTGAATACGAGTGGACGTTGCTTAGCATAGCATTAAATACATGTATAATACATTGTGTAGTATATGTGCAACATATACAGTATTGCAGTATACATATACAGTAAGGGCTGGACAGAAGGGCAAATAATATCGGTCTGTGACTGTGAGACAGACTGGGACAAGATATGGAAAACCAACAATTTGGACAACAGACCATTGTTTGGGTCATTTAATTGTAAATATAATTCAACTAGCTTAACCTAGATTTCGATATCCTTCGAATGTACATTTGGTTGAAACTGGAAAATATACATTTATCCCGAGACAAGAACGAATGTTTTAAATATAATTAAAAAAAGTATAACAGGACGAGTATTCATTTTGTCTTTTGTCTTCTACCCGTCCCTACTAGACTAACAACTAGACTCTGTGAAATGAACATATTTTACAGAAAAATAGTTCATAGTAAAAGTGAAAAATGTAATAAAAGGAGCCCTGAGACATTCTCCGGAAGCTGTGGAAATCTACACTTGCCACATTTTTCTCTAGACTTGCGTGGGCTTGGATATATTTGCTTCAGGGTCTATATGACAGACTACGTCCCTACATACGCTCAAATCACATGTGTCTCCAGGTCACGGAGAATCATTGGCAGGGGCCCATATTGCAATTCTCGCGCGTTTGCATGTGTTGTTGACGCGGGCATGGACGCCTTGGTGACATCACTATTTGATTATGATTCACAAACACATGCTCATGATATGGTCGGAATCATGCCACGGATTAGCAGATATTTATCATGAAAACAGGTTTTAATGTAGGTGGTTTGAAACTTGCTTTTACAAAGGCCAATAGATTCGATCACAATACTTTTCGATTTACAACTTCTTTTCTCTTAACATGCTGACCTCAAAACTGATTTAAATTCTAATCGCTGATTAAAGAGTAAGACAATAAATAGTATGTCAAATCATCGTTACCATGACAACCCTGTGATATGTTACCTTATGTAAGAGAGCTATAAATACGATGCTGGTGTGGCAATAGTGACAGTGTCTGTCGTCAATTTTAAATATGTTGCTTCAACGCTATCACTAATCACTGGGTATCTATTCAATTATATGTGTGATGGAGAAGCACTTTGCGTCGCTAGTTTTCTCAACAATCTGAATACATGGATGTAGTGAAAACCGGCAGATACCTATAGAAGAAAGTGTTTGCCCTACCTGTAACAACGATGCCCCGTGTCTATGAGAAGGGATATAATATGGGGATGAAATTAACATGGACCTTTATCTTGGCCCGTTTATGATGATACATATTGCGATCTTCACAATAATCTCCTCAGGCTATCAGATTGAGGGTATTCTTTAATCATAACCGGTATTTCAATTCATTGTATTTATACAGTTCGAACGTTCTCCATATATACGTCCGGTCAGATACATCGCTCACTACCCTTTTCTCTTTGATCTTCAAGCGACTGTTACAAGTTCAAGAATCCTGGTCAAAGTTGAAAAGTCTTAAAGACTATTCCCCTTACTATTCTGTAACATACACATTGTAACCTCCAAAATGGGTAGAGCTTCCGTCTGGGGAAATATCATCGGAGGACAGCCATACATTTTATCTCCAATGTTGTAGAAGGCACTCCACCTTACTTAGGAAAACAATAACTTAATGAGATATTGCATCCATGTCGTAATCAATATTTTCGGCCCCAATCAGATGAACTTGAACATGCTGCTATAGGTCTCGCAGTCTATGTCAGACTTAAGGTCTGCGAGTTGTTTAGCAGCACTGGGGCGTACAAATACAGTATAGGCCTGCTCCAAACAATTGAATATTTTATCTTTGAGAAGGACTTCTCCGATTTGGTAAAGGTGGTACAGCAATGCAACATCACATTTACTCCAATTATGTACCGCCGAACAATAGTTAGTATAGAGCTTAATAAACTTTAAGCAAATTACGAGCTGGTACGTGCGTGTATACATTTGGCTGAGCTTCCAAGAGAGATAAAGCGCTATTCTATTGGGACAGCTAGGGACACCTTGAGAGGACAAAGAGGCACCTCATCGCCTCCCTTTATTCACCATGAACCTTAACTGAAACAAGCACCTCACAAGATTTGCTAACACCGCAGTCAAGACGTAACTGGATAATTGGTAGCAAGATTGAGTGCAGCTCTCGATAAGGCGTAAGTTACTTTGCGTAATACCGGCTTCCTTGGTTGTGGCCCTTTGGTAATAAGAATAATGAGGTCACGTGGATGTGCAGCACCATAAATACTTCGCCGTGATGATATACCTGAGCAGAAAGTTCTATATAACCATATGGCAAAATTATATGCAATCGGGGGACTTCATCGTCGGTAGGCTAGATTTGCTTCCGACCATCAGATTAATGTTCATTAATATATTGCTCATCTCTTACGTGAAGTTTACAGGAGGTGGAAAGTGCGTAAAACGTAAGGAAGCACATCCGTTACATGTTCAACACGAATGGCGTTAAGATTATTTCTTCACACTATCATTCGCTATCACTGAATATTTCGATACTACATTGCGCGATCAAGCGTACACGAGCTTTAAAACCTTGCGCTGTTGAGCGAGTGACTTAACATGGATTTTATGCATAAAACAAATATATATATTGATTAGATTCATGTTCCCGTCATGTTCAATATAACCTCAAAGGAAAGACTAAATGAATAAACACAGGTGTTCACTACACGCCTCGTTTTATGT